>NW_028190389.1:77500-123857 GCF_048542155.1 Nylanderia fulva | reverse complement strand
GTTTTAAAAATTTTTTCCAATCGTATAAATTTTGAAAAATTTTGAATGTTTCAATTATTATTGTTCAATTTCTGCAAATCTTTTTGTTAATGCTTTTAGGGTTTGGGTTGTTTTACAAATTTTAATTTTTAAAAACGTGACATAATTCCAATTTAAAGCACAAAATTTATCCAGAGCCCAAAGTTTAGTGCAGAAAAGATGTAAAAAAAATTATAAATTTAGTGAAAAATTTAGAACCCGGAGAAAATTTGAATGATTTTACAAAATGTTTAAAAAATTTTTGCAATTCTATAATAAAATTTTGATTTTTTAAAGTAGGTGTCAAGAATTGTGTGTACATGAAGTTAAAAATTTAAATTACATTTCTTGTAGTTTTCCTTTTCAAATAATGGACTTTTTTAAAAAAAATTTCAAATTTCGTGGTTTTCCAATTTTTGATATACTTTATGATCGGGGTTTTCGAGAAAAATCAGAAGGAATATAATTGCGAAAAATTTATAGTTTCTAAAAATTTTGTTTTTTGTTAAATTTGAAATCTTATTAAGTGGCCCTGAAAGCATAACAAATAAGTTTCGCATAACCCCCCAAAAACAACCAGGTGCATAAAATTAGGGGACATTGTAAAAAGCCTAGATTTGTATTTTTTTTTAAAATTTGTGTCACATTTTGAAATAAAGTTTAAGACCAGTAAAAACTTTATCTTACGAACTTATTAGAGTTTTGGGAAAAAAAAACAATATGCCTTCTTTTTTATCACCTTCAAAAAGCTTTTTAGTGAAAACTATTATATCCGTGGCCCTTTTTACATTTAAAATAAATGTTTTAGGGGAGCGTCACAAATTATTGCTTTAATTCGACTTTTATGATCTGCCCCTCATAATCAATCCCAATTTATAAAAAAATAGCATCACCTAAAAACTTTTTTAAAAAAATCATTTGCTTTTTTTGGTTTCCTTCACCAAATAAAAGGCAATAAAATTACTTGTTTTTTAAATTTATTGCAATTTAATTTTGGCCAAAAATTTTGTGGAAAAAAAAGGAAAACCCTCAAATTTTAAAAATTGATTTATCAAAGAAAATTCAATTTTTACGTTCTTCAAAAATTTTTTAAAAAGAGTTTTTTCGGGGGCCTAAGTGGCAGTAATTTCCCGTTTCAATTTTAAAATTTCATTTGTTTTGGATTTTGCAAAAGTACGTGGATTTTAGGCAAATTTAAATTATGGTGTTTGCAATATTGTAAAGGGAGGAGTGTTTGAGTGAATCTTTTTTTTTAATACCCCATTTATTATGTCATGTATAAATTTTCGAAAACATTTAAAAAAAATTTTTAATTTTATGTATAGCTTGCAGTTTTTGCACCCGTGTAATTTTATCTAGGGGCATTTTTTATTCAGAAATTTAAAATTTTATTTTCATCTAATTTTGTTTAGATTTATTGATATACTTACAAAAACACATAAAAGACAAGCATTTCATAAAAACAAAATTAGTTTTCATTAATTTTTAATTATTCCCATAGAATCCGAGAATCAGTTATGGTTATCAAAATTTATTGTTTATGGTTTTTGAACTAATCTTGTTTAGGTTTGCAATAAAATATGGTTTTCGTTTGGACCTTTTTTTCACAAAATTTTATTTTTTTTCCTAATATACATTACAAAAAAAAAAGATATCTTGTTACAATAAATATAAAAAAAAATAAAAGAAAAACATAAGAAAAAAAAATATTGAATACAACCCCTTAATTTTTTTGTTTGTTTTTCACTTTTTTTTAAACACTTCTTATTGTAAGTGATCTTCTGGATCACTTTTTGAGTAAAAATGCCTTTATGCAAAAAAAAAACACTGCTGGTACCAACAGATGGATACGTCGGGGTTTTTGGGAAAGTGCACGCGCCTACACGGTCACGTTGATTAGGTAGGTAAGATTAGGTTACATTAAGTAGCGTTTTTAACGGTGACTGTTGATTTTTTTTACTTTAAAAAACAATCAACGTCAAGTCTTGAACAAGATACAACTTAGCAGTCATTGCGAACCGAATTTTAAAGAAAAATTTTTAAAAAAAAGTTGTTTGATAAAAGGGGTCATAAAGAGATGTGCCTTTTTTTGTGAATTTTTAAGAGAATTTGAAGGGGTGACGTGTTTTTTTTAAATGGACACCCTAAATATATTTAGTTATAAGAATAATAAAAAAATAAATAAAAAAAAACAAAAATTAAATTATTTTTTTTTTAAAAAAATTTTAATTTTAAATTTTTTAAAACTTTTTATTTTTTCTTAATTTTTAATTTTTTGTTTTGGGGGGGCCCACAGCAAACATCTTATGATGTAGTGACATTTTCTTATGAAGATTTTTTATCTTTTTTGTTAATTTCGTGAAAAAATAGTTAATCAATGTAAATTTTTACAAGTTTCACTTCAATTGGATAATGATATCATGTTACCCCCAAATAATCTCCATGAATCACATGACTTTACTTTTTTTTGTCACCTTGTGACTCTATTGGAGCTTATTGTGAGTCACTTAAATTTTTTTGAGGGGGAATAATTAATTAAAGATACAATAAAAAAACGCAAACCAACAAAAGGGGGTTTCAGTGGGGGGCAAAAAAATTTTTTTAGAAATTAAATAAAGTTATATTAATTGATTTTTTATCCCAAAAAAATTTTTTAATACACCCAAATTTTTTTAAATTTAAAAAAATTTTTAAATTTTCTTTTTGTTTTTAAACCTAAAAAAAAAAATTAAAAAACCCCCACAAAAAACACAAAAAATATTATTGGAATTAAAAAAATGAAAAAAAACTTATTGATTTGTTGCTTTCCCTGTAAAAAAAAAAGAATAATAAATATGTTTTTAAAAATGAAAAACAAAAATAACAATTAAAAACGTAAAAACATATTTTCTCGTCGTGGGCGCGTTTTTGGGGCCCAAACCAAAAGCTGCCCCATATTTTTAAAATTTTTTTTTGGGAAAAATGGAAAGTTTTTTTTAGTCGCCCTACAAAGTAAAAAAAAAAAAAAGTTAATATGTAGGGGAAAAATTTATTATGCTATTAAAAGAAAATTTTTTTTAAAAATTTATATTTTTTACATTTCTAAAAGTTTTAAAAATGCCCATTTTTTTTTTTGTTTTACTTCGAAGCCCCCTTTTGGGCCCCCCCCAAGAAATTTTGTCCCCCAATTTATTAGTAAAATTTTTTCCCCGGGTTTTATTTGTGTGGGGGAAGTCCCTCCTAAAAAATGGGAAAAATGTTTCCTAGAAAAAAAAAAAAATAATTATATTTTATAAAATTTTGTTCGGCCTTTTGGGGAAAAATTTGATTTTTCCTTTTTTGGGTCTTTTTTAAATTTCTTTTAAAGTCAGTTAGTGGGGAAAAAAAGGGGTTTAAAAAATTTTTTTTTAAAAAAAGAATCATATTTTTTGGTATTAACAATGGAAAAATAAAAATTATAATAAATTTTTAAAAAATAATCCTGTTTAATAAAGCTAAACAATAAAAATTTTTGTTTTTAAAAGCAATTTTTTTTTTCAACCCCCTTTTTAATTATTTTCCCAAACTCGAAAAAAATTTTTTGTAAAAAATTTTAAAAAAACAAGAAAAGAAATGTAGATTTTTTAAAACCATTTTTTTTGGGCCCTTCCTCATTATTTTTTAAGCGAGTTGGAAAAAAATTTTTTTGTAAATTTTTGGGGAAAGGTTTTTTCGGAATAAAAAAAAAGTACTATAAGTTTTAACCCAGATCTGAAGCAGGGGAAAGCGAATTTTTTGTCGCAAAAATTTTTTTTTTAAAAAAAAGTTTTTGTTTTCCCAAAAATTTTTTAATAAAAATCGTTTTTTGAGGATTGAAAAAATACGACATCTGAAAAAAAAATTTTAAAAATTTAATTTACTAAAAAAAAAAACAAAAAATAGAATGTTCCCTGCGGGAAAATTTTTTTCCCCAAAAATGATATGGGGTTTGGGGTATATTTTTTTATGGTTTAACAGCATCTTTAGGTTTAAAAAGGGGGAAAAAATTTTTTAGTACCCTTATTGTATTTTTTAATTTAAAATTTAAAAATAAACACTTATATTTTTAAGGGGATTTTTAAAAAGATTTGTATTTTTTAAATTTTCCTTACCCCCAAAAATTTTTTTTTTTTCCCTTCACAGAATTTTAAAGGGCCCAAAAGGGGGCAATTTATTTTTTTTTTTGATCATTTTTTTGTTTTTTTTCCCCAATTTTTTTTCCTTGTCCAATTTTTGGTTTTACCCTTTTAAAAATCAAATCAAAGGTAAAAAAAAAATTAAACATATTAAGCTTATTTTTTTTGAAAAAAAAAATAAGTTAAAGTTTTAAAAAAAATAAATTATTTTTATTTTTTAAAAACCTTTTTTAATGTTCTTTTAAAAAAGAAAATCCATGACAGTCTTTGGGGGAAAAGGGGGTTTTGTCTTTGGGTTTTAAAATTAATTTTTAAAGTTGTTTTGAAAAAGGGTTTTAAAGTTTTTTTTTTTTTTTCCCGGGGGGAAATTTGCAAAAAATGGTATTTGATTGGGTTTTTAAATTTTTTTTAGTCCCAACTTTTAAACCCCTTTAAAAATTTTAAAAAAAATTAAAAATTTTGCATAATATACTAATTTGTATTACTGTTTTTATAAGTTTTTTCCAAAAAACCGATTCAAAATAGGGGGAATTTTATGTTTTGATATTTTAAATACAAAAAAATTTCTTTTTTTTAATAAAAAAAATTTTTTTAAATTTAAAAGTATTTCTTTTTTTTAAAAAAAAAATATTTTATGAAAATCCTTATATTTTAAAAATTTTTTTCCTATTTTTTTTCCCCAATTGCCCTTTTGGGGGTTTTTCCGTAATATATTTTTCCCTAACATTTTTTGGGCCCCTTTTAAAAATTATTTGATCTTTGAAAATGTACCCCGGGGGTTTTGGTCCCCTTTTCTCCCATTTTTTTTTTTGGTTTTCTATATTAAAAAAATTCAATCACCCCCCAAAAGTCAAAAAAGAAAAAAAACCATTTAATTTTCAATTAAAAAAAATTTAAATTAAAAATTTTTTTAAAAATAATGATCCACAAAAAAAAACCACGAAAAAAAAAAAAAGGTAAGTTATTTTTGGGCCCGGCAAAAATAGTTCTTTATAAATAAAAAATATAATCTTCTCAAAAATTATGTTTATAGCCAAAATAATTCTTCGCAAAAATTAATCATTATCAAAAATATTTTCTCAAAAATTATATTTATAAATTATATTTTATTTTTGTTAATAATACTAAAAAAAAATTAAAATATTAGCATCAAAAAGTAGTGAAATCAAAAAATTGCGCTAAATAATTATATTGATAATACGAGAAAAAAGGTTAAAATATTAGCATCAAAAAGTAGTCAAATCAAAAAGTTGCACTAAGTAAGTGACAACATAATATATAATATTTAGATAAATTTCTTATAATGATACAAATGTATAATTATTGCTTTATTTTAAAACGTTTATAATATATACAATAACAAAATAAATTCAGTAAAATATATATATTGTTACGTCCCTGATCTTTCATCCCCTGAATATCATCCCTTGTGTCGTGGAGCTTCATCGTTAAGGGGGGTTGTTTATTTACAACCGCCCGGTGGTTGTTTTCAGGCTCCATGACAGTTTTGGTCTAGCTGTCATCTCGTACGGACGTGACTTGACCAGAGGGCAATCTTCTTTCTTTCGCGTGTACATTAGTCATTGTATTTCATCATTGTATAAAGGATCATTTCTTCATAAGAGAGTGTATTTATTTCGCGAGCCGCGAGTGAGTGAGAGTGTGTGCGAGAGACGTCTTTTGCGAGAAAGAACGTCCGGAGGACGTAACATTTTGGGGGCTCGTCCGGGATCGGATCGAAGGAATATCTCACCGCAGCGGAACGGAAACGTCGAGAATGATACATTCCCCGAGAATTACCCGTTCACAAGCTCCGTCTCGAACGACTGGCAGCGAGGAATCAGGAGAGCAAACGGGCTCGTTACCGGAAGTCGCAGGAGAACCGGCGGTAACAGAATCTACAGCTCTTCGGGTTCTCCTTCTTGAAATGCGAGAGATGCGACAGGAACAGACTCGTCGAGAGGACGAAATTGCGGCGATGCTGCGTCGTCACGACGAGGAACTTCTAGCCTTGAAGGAGATTCATTCCCGGCCACAAAATCTACAGCTAAGTCCTTCTAATAATAGAACGTGTGGAAATTCGGGTACGCATTTTTTAAATGAGAGGGAGAACGATTTTCGCGCGATATTAGGGTACAAATTAAAACCTGATACTTATGACGGGACAGTATCACTTCGTGAATTTTTCTCGCAGTTTAACTTAATTGCTCAAGCAAATAGTTGGGATGATACGACAAAGACTGTTGCACTCGCTTCGAGTTTGAGGGGAAAAGCGCGTTCAGTATTAGAGACGGTAGAAGACGTGTCCAATTTAGAATTCAACGAATTAAAATCAAAACTTGAATTGCGTTTTGGAGAAGGACTCTTATCACAAAATTATTACGTTCAATTTACAAATCGGAAACAAAAGTTTGGGGAAGATTTGGCAACATTAGGTTCGGAACTTGAAAGATTGGTTCGCCTTGCGTATCCCGAGTGCCCACACGAAATCCGAGATAAAATTGCCTGCGCGCAATTTATTTCAGCGATATATGATAATTTTGTCAAACAAACTTTACAATTAGAAAATATAACCTCATTGAGTTTGGCAATTGAAAAGGCAAAAGCCATAAAAATAATTCAAGGGGAGGGTTACGAAAGAAAGAGAGGAAATTTTAATTTTAATAAAAATTTTTCGAGTATTGAAAAAAAGAACGCGCAGGGTAATAAATTAGAAGGCGAACGGGATGAAAGAGATAAGAAAGAAAAGAACGGAAAAGGAAATTGGCCAGGCAGCAAATTTAGCGCCGGCCAAAGAGAATGTTGGACGTGTGGGAAAATCGGACATTTCCGGTACAAATGTCCTATTGAGAAGGGAAACTTGGTTTAGCCGAGCTTACCGGGGAGAGTTTGGCTTCCGTGAAAAATTCCTCGGAAGTTATATTAAATGTAAATAGAATTAAGGATAATGATTATTTCATTTTTAAAGGAAAAATAGATGATAAAGTATGTTCTTTCAAGGTTGACACGGGCTCCGATGTTTCCATAATAAATAGCAAATTCGTTGAAAAAGAAAAAAGGAAGATTTCTAAGAATTTTGTTAATTTAAGATATCCCACCGGAGAAAAAGTTTGTGTAGAATTTTGGGCAGAAGTTAAAGTCGAATTAAGGAAATATTCGTTAAAAATTCCAATGTTTATTGCAGACATAAATGATGAATGTCTTTTGGGAATAGATTTTCTAAAAATGGTAAATTTGAAAAAAATCTTTGATTCGGCTTTTGGAATTCCGACGTTTGAAAAAGAAATAGCTAGAATTGAAGATTCTTTTAAAAAAGTTCCAATCCCCTTGAAAGAACTCTATGAAATGAATTCTCAACATTTAACTGAAATAGAAAAGGAAAGTTTTGTCGATTTTCTTAATGAATTTGATGATTTATTTTCTGAGAACATTATTGCGGGAAATTGTACTGTTGTAGAACATAATGTAAATGTGCGAGATTCTCCTCCCATAAAACAGGTTCCTCGTAGGATTCCGATTCAAATGAGGGAAGAAGTCGATAAGATTTTGGAAGATATGAGTTCACGTGGAGTAATTGAGGAGTCACATAGTCCATGGGTTTCTTCTGCTGTCATGGTTAAAAAGAAGGACGGTTCTATAAGGTTCTGTGTTGATTATAGAAAATTAAACGAGGTGACTATTAAGGATTCTTATCTCCTTCCCCGAAGATGACATTCTTGATCAGCTAACAGGTAATTCTTGGTTTTCCACTCTTGATCTTAAAAGTGGGTATTGGCAAATTAAGATCCGTCCCGAAGACAAAGAGAAAACGGCTTTTTCAATAGGAAAAGGACTTTGGCAATTTACAATTATGCCCTTTGGGTTGTGTAACGCCCCTGCAACATTTGAACGCCTTATGGAAAAGGTCTTACAAAATTTATTATCAAAAATTTGCCTTGTTTATTTGGATGATGTGATAATTTTTGGGAAAAGTTTTACTGAAATGATAAACAATTTTAGAACAGTATTTTTACGATTAAGAGAAGCAAATTTAAAAATAAATCCGAAGAAATGTGTGTTATTTAGTAAAACTGTAAAATATTTGGGTCATGTGGTTTCCGCGGAGGGCGTTGTTACAGATCCCGATAAGATTTCCGTTGTTAAAGATTGGCCAATACCTCACACAAAAAAACAATTACGAAGTTTTCTGGGATTTTGTTCTTATTATCGTAAATTTGTTAAAGGATTCTCTTCCTTAGCTAAACCCCTTTACATGTTGACAGAAGGTCAAATTAAATACATATGGGGAGATGAATGTCAAAAAGCTTTTGAAAAGTTAAAGTTTTTATTATGTTCTTCTCCAATTCTTTCTTTTCCAAGGGAAAAGGGAGAATTTTTATTAGATACCGACGCATCGAATATAGGAATCGGTGCAGTGTTGTCTCAGAAACAAGATGGAGAAGAGAAAGTAATTGCTTATTTTAGTCGTGTGCTTAATAAAGCCGAACGGAACTATTGCGTTACTCGCCGGGAACTTTTAGCGATAGTAGATTCTATAAAATTTTTTCGTCATTATCTTTTGAGACAAAAGTTTTTAATCCGTACGGATCATGTTTCGTTACGATGGCTTTTATCTTTCAGAGATTTGGAAGGTCAATTAGCTCGATGGATGGAGAGATTACAGCAATACGAGTTTGAGATTATTTATCGTAAAGGGATTTCTCACAATAATGCTGACGGATTGTCTAGAAGACTTTGTGAATCAAACAATTGTCAATATTGTGCAAAAGTGGAAAAGAAAAATTCAGAGGAGAGGAAACAAACAGTTTCTCGTATTGTGTTCGAAGGCGAAAATTTGGAAAATTGGCGTGAAATGCAACGACAAGATCCTGACATTTCATTTATTCTTCGTGCCAAGGAAACAAAAATTCGTCCCCCACGCTCAGAAATAGTCAGAGAGGACATTTCAACTCTAATATATTGGTCGTATTGGGATTCTTTGATTGTGAAAAATGGGATCCTCTATAAAAAATGGGAAGCTCCAAATTTAAAATCAAATTTTCTCCAACTCGTGGTTCCTCGAGTACGAATAAAGGAAATATTAGAGGAGACGCATGATTCTCCAACAGGAGGACATTTCGGAGCCAATAAGACTCTAGGAAAAATTCGAAAACGATTCTTCTGGGCAACCTGCAAACAAGATGTTGAGGAATGGTGCAAAACCTGTAAAATCTGTGTTTCAAAAAAAGGTCCTTCAGGAAAAGGGAAATCTCCTCTACAAATTTTTAACGTTGGAGCTCCATTAGAGAGAATACAGATGGACATACTTGGTCCTCTTCCTTTGACAAGATCCGGAAACAAATATTTGCTTGTTATCGTAGATTGCTTCACTAAATGGGTGGAGGCTTTTTCTATTAAAAATATCAGAGCTAAAATGGTCGCTGAAGTCTTTGTTAATCAATTTATCTCGAGGCATGGAATTCCAAGTGAAGTTCACACTGATCAAGGGAAGAATTTTGAATCACAACTTTTTTCAGAATTAATGAAATTACTCGGGATAAGAAAAACCAGAACTACCGCCTTGCATCCTCAATCTAACGGACAAGTAGAACGCCAACATCAGACTATTTCAAATTTCCTAGCGAAATACGTATCGGAAGATCAAAAAGACTGGGATCGATGGATTCCCATGTTTCTTTTAGCTTACAGATCTTCGAAGCATGAAACCACTGGCGTGACTCCAGCAGAGCTATATTTTGGTAGGGAACTAAGGTTACCAGTGGATCTTTTACGAGGAAATCCTGAATCTTCTGAAGGAAGACTTCCAAGAAAAAATTTTACTAGAAATCTAAAAGAGAAATTGAAAGAAATTCATTCTTCGGTTAGAGAGCGAATGAATCTGAAATCTTCTCAGATGAAGATTCGTTATGATCGTAGTGCCAGAGGAATTCTTTTCGAAGTAGGACAGAAGGTTTGGTTTTATAATCCTCGTAGGGTTAAAGGGAAAGCTCCGAAATTACAAGGAAGTTGGGAAGGTCCATTCCGGATAGTAAAAAAACTTAGTGACGTGGTGTTTTGCATAAAAAGATCGTCTAGACATAAGAGGAAAATTGTACATTCAGATAGATTAGCTCCTTTTCTCGAGAAAAGTTTAGAAAAATAATTAAGTAGATTGGAGCCCGAAAATGTCGATTTTCATTTAAAAATTCGGGGGTATGTTTTAATTTTAAAAAAATAGAATAAGTTACTGCGCATTTTATTTTTCGTTACAGAGTCTTCAATTTGGAAAGAAATTTGTCTTTGACCTGAGAAGAGTTTCCTGAATGGCGGAAAAATTGATCTCCCAGCTTAGTCTTCGAGGGAGAAAATTTTCATCCGTCTTTATTTTACTCTAAGAAGACTGTCTTGCCCGCGGTTTTTGATCCGTGGTTTTCCCGCGGGACTTTGGGCAAATGCCGAGACAGGAACTTGGGGAGTCCATGAGGGACGATGGGTCCACGGAAGATACCCCCCCCCCCTTTGTTTGAACCGGAGGACGAAGGGAGACTGGGACTTATCTTCAAGGAATTTTGAAAGTCGATTGGGACCAAATTGACGGAGTCGCTCGGTAACCTGCGGCAGCAGCCCAGGGTAGGGCAGGAAGACTCGTCGGTGCCCTGGAATCGACAATTGATACAGTTGTACTGTGGACTTGGATTGGCGAATATAGTCCAACGGATGTGCGACGGGATCCAGAATGGCGGATTGTTTGGTAACCTGTGGCAGGAGCCCAGGGTAGAACAAGAAAATTCGTCGGAGTCCTGAGGTCGGCATCGGAATGCAGAGTTATTGTACAGCATTGGATAGCCCTCTGTTTTTGATTGTCGGGACGACAATCTTGAAGAAGGGGGGCAGTGTTACGTCCCTGATCTTTCATCCCCTGAATATCATCCCTTGTGTCGTGGAGCTTCATCGTTAAGGGGGGTTGTTTATTGACAACCGCCCGGTGGTTGTTTTCAGGCTCCATGACAGTTTTGGTCTAGCTGTCATCTCGTACGGACGTGACTTGACCAGAGAGCAATCTTCTTTCTTTCGCGTGTACATTAGTCATTGTATTTCATCATTGTATAAAGGATCATTTCTTCATAAGAGAGTGTATTTATTTCGCGAGCCGCGAGTGAGTGAGAGTGTGTGCGAGAGACGTCTTTTGCGAGAAAGAACGTCCGGAGGACGTAACAATATATATATAAATATAAATTTAACGTATAAGACGGGCAACAAGAGCCAAATCGCGGATGACAATGCGTTATCCTAACGAAACTAAATAATTTTTCGTTAGAATTAAATACCGGTGCACAAGGCACCAAATTTTTACTTGGACACGGCCAAGATTTTAAATATGAAATAATCTCATATTTTGAGATTTAATTTCAATACCCCTTTAACCCCCCTACGGAAAATAAATAAATGAATGCAAGAGAAAAATATAGATCCGAAAATCGCTGAATCGGGAATCGAACCCGAGACCTTTCGCTTGCCGGGCGACTGCTCTTCCAGCTGAGCTATTCAGATCCTTTCGATTCTATACTTTTCTCTGTTATATATATTAATGTTGGTAAACAAACGCATTATATTTGATACACGCTGGCTTAAAAAATGCGTTTGTTCGAGAACGCGAGAGAGAGCGGGAGAGAGCGAGAAAACGCAAGAGAGAGCGGGAGAGAGCGAGAGAACGCGAGAGAGAGCGGGAGAGAGCGAGAGAACGCGAGAGAGAGCGGGAGAAAGCGAGAGAACGCGAGCGAAAGCGGGAGAGAGCGAAAGAACGCGAGAGAGAGCAAAAGAAAGCGAGAGAGAGCGAGAGTAAGCGAAAAAAACCGAGAAAGAGCGAGAAAAGACGAGAAAGAGCGAGAGAGAGCGAGAGAAAGCGAGAGAAGGCGATAGAGAGCGAGAAAAAGCGATAGAGAGCGGGAGAAAGCGAGAGAGAGCGAAAGAGAGCGAGAGAGAGCGAGAGAGAACAAGAGAGAGTGCGGGAGAGAGCGGGAAAGAGCAAGAGAGAGCGAGAGAGAGCGAGAGAGGGCGAGAGAGGGCGAGAGAGAGCGAGAGAACGGGAGAGAACGAGAGAAGGCGAGAAACAGCGTGAGAAAGCGAGAGAGAGCGAAAAAAACCGAGAGAGAGCGAGAGAAGACGAGAGAGAGCGAGAGAACGCGAGAGAGAGCGGCAGAGAGCAAGAGGGAGCGAGAGACAGCGAGAGAGGGCGAGAGAGAGCGAGAGAGAGCGATACAAAGCGGGAGAGAGCGAAAGAAAGCGAAAGAAAGCGAGAGAGAGCGGGAGAGAACGAGAGAGAGCGAGAAACAGCGAGAGAAAGCGAAAAAAACCGAGAGAGAGTGAGAGAAGACGAGAGGGAGCGAGAGAGAGCGAGAGAGGCCGAGAGAACGCGAGAGAGAGCGGGAGAGAGCGAGAGAGACCGGAAGAAAGCGAGAGAGCGAGAGAGAACGAGAGAAGGCGAGAAACAGCGAGAGAAAGTGAGAAAGAGCGAAAAAAACCGAGAGAGAGCGAGAGACGACGAGAGAGAGCGAGAGAACGCGAGAGAGAGTGGGAGAGAGCGAGAGAACGCGAGAGAGAGCGGCAGAGAGCGAGAGAACGCGAGAGAGCGGTAGAGAGCAAGAGAGAGCGAGAGACAGCGAGAGAAAGCGAGAGAGGGCGAGAGAGAGCGAAAAAAGACGTGGGAAAGCAAGAGAGAAAGGGTGAAAGAGGGGGGAGAGAGAGGGGAGAGAGAGGGGGAGAGAGAGAGAGAGAGAGAGTGAGAGAGAGCAAGAATTTATTTTTTGTTTGGTTGCTTAAAAGGTTAAGCAGCTGAGGAAAATGTCACTATACTAGGATGGGTGACCGCGGATAAGGTAAAGCAGCTTCGGACAGAATCACTTTGTCGGGATGGGTGATCGGGACAAGTACGACGCCGTATCTTAAAAAAAAGTGACACCTTTTCGACCAAAAAATAACTTGAAAAATTCATATCTCCGCAACCAATAGAGCTATCAAGTTCCTTAAGGTCTCATTTTACTCGGAAAAAATCGCGCTTTCGATTGATATGGTCATCTTTTGAAAAATATGTTTCCGTTCATGAAATATTTCAAATTTTTGTTTTCAAGGTTACGAAAATCGTGTTACGTCCGGTAAAGGATACACAGTAGCGTCCTACGGATAATTTTCGCTATTGTTTCGATATTTTCGCTATCTTTTCGATATCTTTCGATATTTTTTTTTGTTTTTTTGTAGATTGTATTTTAATTTGACGAATAAAAGATATAACTTAGCGAGACGCTACCGCGTCTCCTGATATACTCGTACCTACTAAAAAATACCTAAACTATTATTTGCAATTATATTATATTTTATATTATTCTTGCATATGAATCAATGGCATGATGATAAAACCATCGTCGTAAGGAAATTTCACACATTTCCCTTTAATGTCGTGAATATTGACTGTGTACAAATCATATGACAAATGTTGTGTTTGCTGAATATTAAATAATTCTGAGGAACAAGGTGAACTGAAAAATGGTTTTGATTCAATGAATTTTCTTCCCTTTAAAAAGATTTCTGAAGTCTTGATTTCTTTATAAATACTTTCGACACAAAATACACAATTGTTTTTTAACATAACGCAATTATCTTTATCACATGTGCTTAGTTCAAACTTTTCAATGATTACTGTTTTGTAGAATATAAAATCTTGTTTATGAAATTGATCAGTACATTGCTGACGTAAAATTGGATACGTTTTTTCATTATCATTGTTTTGCATATATTCTTGTTCTTTTAACCTATTACAAATTTGTTGTAAAGGATTTCTTGTAGCTTGAATTGTTTTTTTTATCTCAAATAAATAATTTTCATATTTAAAACAACTGAAAGTGTCAAGTGGACCATGTTGCAAGCAATCTATGGGCAAATGTATAAGGCCATGAACATTATGAGTAATATATTCTTTTCCGTAAAGTATTGCATATTTTTGAACAAAGTATTCGAGTAGTTTCAATGAATAATTATTATAAATTCTGTATAATGCAGGACTGCATAAAATTCGAATAGCGCAGGATAAGGCCATGAAATGTGTGTATATATTTTTGTTTGCAATTTTTTTTAAAACAATTGGTCCGGTGTATAATAAAAATTGCCTTAATTCAGTGGCTTTATAGTATTCAATGTCCTCTAAACTTCTTGGCAAGCGTGGAAAATCTTTCGGCACATAATTCTTCAAAAACAATAATTGATTATTAATATCATTTTTATCAGTCTCGGGTAAACGATGATTTTTTTTCCCTCTTATCCAAAACATAATTAATCTTTTAACTACGCCTAGAAATACAAGATGCATGCCATCGAGAGGAACTTGAGATACGAAACCAATATTTAGCTTTTCGAAAGGACTTGTATCTTTATGGAATTCCTCATCTAATTTATTTCTGATACTGAAATCAGTCCGCAATTGTGCATTTGTTTGTAAAAAAGTCATTCTTCCATTAACAAAGGTCCCTTCTTGAATGCATTTTGTGCAGGCATTATAGCCTGTATGACCTTTAATACATAAAATAAATGATTTTGCAGGAGCATCACAAAGAAGTTTACCAACCTTTACTTTTATTATTTTTTTATTTATGTTAAAACCATTTTGTTCTAAATGTTTGAACTCTGTTATAAACTCAGTTAAAAATTGGTCTACATAGGCTGGTTTCTTGTGTCCGTGATATATCCCAGCCGCAAAAGGTTTTTTAATATTTTTATCAACCAGATTTAGATCTATGGAGATAAGAATAGGCCAGAGTTGACTTTTTGAAGAATTAGATATCGGTAAACCATCAATGTTTATGTTAAGAGGTAATACTATTTCTACATTTTGCATCAAATGTTTTTGCATATTTAAACTATTATTAATTATCCTACGTAGTCCATTCTCTATGCCAATGTGACAATAGAAACCTGGAGGAACACTTTTAAGTTCATATGGACATGAACTTGGTGTTTTTAAAAGAGTTCGCGAGTCTTTTGCTAATTGTGGAAATATCACTCGTAGAATACCCAACAATTCATTCATGGCAGATTGACTAAGCAAATGTCTGTATTTTAAAAACCATTGTTTCACAGCGTTAACTATGAAATCATTTACAATAGGGAGATTATTACATAAATTTTCAAATGATAAAGAAGTATCTGAACAGTTAATTTCTTCAATCACATCAATATATTCCAATGGTTCAATCTCAATTTTTTCTGGAATCTCGGGAATCACATTATCATGGTTTTCACATTGTTCTTGTTTTTCATTATGTTTCTTTGCAGTATCTACATTTATATTTGTAGTATTTACATTTATGACAGTATCTACATTTATAATTGTTTTTATGTTATTAGGCAAATTATTCGTCTGAATTAATTGTCGATTCAACTGCAAGATGTGTATTAATTCTTTTTTTACCATCCGTCTCATATGACGTTTTGTAACAAAACATTTTTTTATTTTAGCCATTATTGTTTTAATTTTTATGTCAGTATTGCTATTATTGACTTGATAAAAAAATCACTGAAAAAATTAAAATCATTCACATGAGATGCTCATATAGTTAATACGTAGTTTTTAAGATTTTATGGTATTTAACGTTATTAAAATAATATATATATACACAATATATACTTACATGGCAGGAATCTCGAACGTCACCAACAGGCAGATCCATTGCTTCCAGTTATAAATAAAGATGAATTTAAAATTTAATTATAAAACGACTTATAAAACCTCCAATAAAGCCCAACAAACACAATTGTCTTATTATTATATTTGGGTATTCTTATTCACATACGAAAGCTCCTGAGACGAAACGCCGCGCTCCCTAGTTACGCGTATCAACTCGTTGCTAACGAACGAGCGGTGATTATTATAGATTCCTAAAACATTCTTGGAACATGTATGAGATATTTGTGGTATAGTAAATATGTTACAATAGATTTTTTTTAAGTCACCACGAGTGAAATATTTTTTTCGACTGTCGCAAAGATAAATTGAGTACATATATGTATAAAACACGATTATTTATAAATATTTCAATTAAATATTTGTACATTTTTTAAATAAAAATATGAAACTATACTTTTGTTTACTTAACTATGTTTTGCATGAAACGTTAAACAAAAACTATTTTCAAAATATTATAAATTTATAAAATATTAAAAATTCAGTGATTTATTAATGTATACGTACTTTATTTATTAATGTATATATACGTACCTTATTTATATTAATGTATATATATACGTACCTGATATTTACTAAAAAGCTTTTGTGTTATTATTTCAAAAACGTTGATGTAACACAATTGTACAAAAACAATTGTACAAACACAAATATATAAAATCTGCAATGCAGTGTAATATTTTTGAATATGTTACAAAGTAAATGTTTCATATAAAACGTTCATAGAATATTATGAAATTAAATGTTTCAGGAATGTCACAAATGTAACATTGCTGTAATGTCTCTGAACGTTACAAACTAAACATCCCAAATGAAACGTTTATGGAATGTTTTAAAATATATGTTTTATGAACGTAGCAAATGTAACATTGCTGTCATGTCTCTAAGGTTACAAACTAAACATCCCAAATGAAACGTTTATGGAATGTTTTAAAATACATGTTTTATGAACGTCGCAAATGTAACAATGCTGTAATGTCTCTGAACGTTACAAACTGAACATCCCAAATGAAATGTTTCTAGGATGTTGCCAAACATTTCTTTCCTAACATTTCAAATTATCGATATAACAGCCAAAATGTTACATTTCTGGAACAGTGCATGAATGTTGCAATTGAAATGTTATTTTGAAACGTTTACGAAACATTTCATAAACATATTTATGTAACGTTTCAAATTTGCAATATTATTGCCGAAATGTAACATCCCCTGTATGTTTCATGTTTAGCGGGTATATATATATATAATTTTTCTTTATAAAATCAATAAAATCAATGTTTACAAGCAACTATTATAATAAATATATATATTTAAAATACATCTAATATATATAATTTTGATTTAAACACCCTTTATACTGCGCATGATGCAACACGCCTTAACCGAACAAATATTTTGGAAAATCGTTCGTTTATATACAAACAGCAAGTGAGTAATACAATATAGAATATAATATAAAAAAAATAAAATTACATAACTTAAATAATGTATAATAATAGAAGTTTTATAAAATGTCCCTTAATTTTCTTGCTTCTTCTGACATTATTTCATAATGGTGTTTTTTAGTTTTACAATTCCGCTATTTTTCTCGTTTTTCTACTATATTTATTTTTAATTTTATTATTTTTACTATGAAAACCGCTTTTGTAGAAAGAAGTTGTTGATTTATCGTTGTCTCTCTTTCATATGCAGATTCATTGTTGTTTTGTTTATTTTTGTTTCATAATTTGTTATTTTTTGAAAATAATTTTTAAAATTATTTTTATTCTTTTTATTATTTCCCTTATTTATATATATGTATATTGTCCATAATTCTTATAATTTCTTTTCTTTTAATTGCATCTTTTGCTATTTTTTATTTGTTTTCTAATCTTTTTTAACAGGTTATTAAATATCTAACATCTCTTTTCCATTACCTTCTCCATTTTTCATTATTCTTCTCTCGTAGATCTACCTACTTATTTTTCTAATTTTTTGTTTTGTCTTTATTTTCTTTTAATTTGTTTTGTTATTGTTCAAAATCATTTTATAACTCTCTCAATACTTTGTTCAAATATAATCTGTTTTAGTGCTTTAATGAAAAATTAAATAATATATTATTTAATTGCATTTAAAATTATGTTATATTCTTTATTATCATAATATAAATATAAGATATATAAATAGATATATAAATTTGTTGTGTGCCTCGGGAGAGACACTTAAGGGTCGCGCCAAATTGGGATGGGAATCCGGGGCGTCAGGACTTGTCGGGTGTTTGTAGAAAATGCACTACACTTTTTGTATTAAAATTCTTTATTCAACTTCAACCACTTGGTCTTTATTTTATTCCACTATTAATACACTGAAGCTTTATCGTGTGTGCGGCACTGACTTTCTATTACTCCGCGTATCGCGCACAACTGCGAGTCGATGCTAGGTGCGCGCGCGGTTTAGCGAGATCGTGGTTAGAGCGATTATTTGTGTCTGCGACTGAGCGAGCTGTCGCGTCTCTACTCTCTTTTTATATCGTTGTTTTTTGGAGTTTTCCCGATCGGAAGGGGTGCCTGGCAACAGATTTCCCCGGTCGAGAATCTAGGTGCAAGCGAAGCAGATTCAAAGTCCTTCTGCTTTGCTTGCACGTTGATCAATTTCTGTTCCGCGTATATCTCGCATTGTATGCGTTTTTAACGCGGTCATTATCTGTCGTAATTCTGATTTCGCGTATACCTCGCATCGTATGCGTTTTTTAACGCGGTCATTATCTGTCGTAATTCTGATTCCGCGTATACCTCGCATCGTATGCGTTTTTTAACGCGGTCAGTGTCTGTCGTAATTGCGGATGCAATACGAGTACCCATTTCTTAATATTAGTTAACTTTTAATAGTTATATCTATTGTATATCTTTGGGGGATATAACAAATTTATAAAGAAAAATGCAATTTTATATTTTGTTTCTTAGTATTTATTAAAATGTTTTATAACATAAATATTACACAAACAATTTTCACGTATTTGTAATGTTTTTCTACATATTTTAAATTTTTTGTGAATTTAGCCAATTACATCGCCCAAGTTTTATTAATTTTATGAGGGAAATTGCAGAATCACAAACAGATGATGATCTACGTTACTTGCATAATTGGGATTTGGAAAAGCATTGTCCTCTCATAAAAATAATACGAGATTATAGTCATCCGGTGTACGAAACATTTTTCCGATGGTCCATAGAAAATATTAATGAATTAGAGATTGATTGCTTACCTATTACTTATATTACAGAAACATATCCCGATTTTTACGATTTTTTTATATTCCATGGTATGCGCAAATTCAAGCAGAAAATCAAAACTATTATTTTTTCAAGAGGATAGTTGGATGATATTCAATATGCAACAAATTGATAAATATCGATCATTGACTCATTATGACTTATTACTCGTCTTCATTTTACACACACATACACACAATTGATATTATTTTATATTTTTGTCTATTTTATTCATTATCGTATAAAAATCTGAAATATTCATTATATATAATTATAATAGTTTTAAAATGTTTTGTGTAATGTTCTGCATTATTTAATATATAATTAAGGTATACATCAGTGTTTTTTATATTATATCAATCAATATTAAAATTATATATTTATAAATATGTATTTTATGCTAATAATAATAAAAATTATAAAAAAGTTAATTATATTTATAAAATTAATATAATAATAAGTGCAAAGTAACATACAATTTTCGTAACATTACATGTTACAGAAATTACACTGATTAATAAAAATAATTGTGAAGAAGTTAATCGGAATACAATTAGAAAATATGGTTGCAAAGTCAATGTAATAGCTATCAGATGTTTTAGTGAAATCAGCAGTGCGCTGTCGAAGGAGATCATAAAATAAATAAGATTATTTTTGCCAAGTTATAGATTTTCTGCCTTAATACTAAATATCATATTTTAAATTATTACTGTGATGAAACCTAGACTAGTGATACCAAAAATTATTTATTTATTACAATATTTCCAGCATCGTAACAAAATCGTGTTATTAAACTTAGAGATAGAGGATATCAACTGCAAATTGCGTGTCTTGCGTGCCAATTTGAATCAGATAGAGAAACGATTGTATAATAATTTACCGTATGATTTTGTCCTCGGATTTGTGGATTATAATAAGCATATTCTCTACAAATATAATAATAAAGAAAAGTGGCGTTTAAGAAAGAAATTCGATTACATTTGTCGGAAGTATTATGGGGTTCGAAATCCATTGACAAAAATAGATTACAGCAAATGGATTGTTAACATTAGTAATTATCGCGTTCCGGATTCAGTTATGAATTTTTTGAGTTTGGGTGACAAGTTTGGCGTGCCCATTTTTAGAAATAATAAAAATGATAGGAAAATCTCGGTTTTGGAAAACATAAAAAATATAGAAGCAAATTATAGAAAGTTTCCTAAGGATAACATCGACAATGTGAGATTTTCAGTAGCGAGCTCAGTACACAAATTTTTAAGTAAACAAAAGCATGTGAGTCATATTGATAGTTACATTTTTAATAGATATGCTTATTGTTCAAAATTTTTGAAATCAAATAGTAACATTTTCGTAACAAAAGCAGATAAGGGCCAAGTCACAGTATTGATGAATCGGACTGACTATGTGGGTAAAATGAATTGTTTACTGAAAGATGTTTCCACCTATAAATCACTTAATAAAAATCCATTAAACGCTCTCAACGCAAAGATCACGACCTTATTAAAATCTTGGTTGGATAATGGACTCATAGATGATTCAGTTTACAAACAATTGAGATGTACTAACGGCAATTTGCCTCGTGCCTATGGTTTACCTAAGATCCATAAAGTAGGTTACCCTCTTCGTATCATAATTTCAACGTTAGGAAGTCCGGTTTATTACATTGCATCTTATTTAAGTGAGATTTTGCAAAATGCAGTCAAAAAACCTCGATCTCACATTAAAGATAGTTGGTCCTTTGTTGAAATTATTAAGGATAAAAACATTGATGACGATCATGTCATGATTTCGTTGGATGTGACTTCGCTTTTTACTAACACACCGTGGGAATTAATAAAAGCAGCAATAGAAAATCGTTGGGATGATATCTCACAATCTACTTCATTTAACATGGCACAGTTTTTACATGCTATTGACACGGTTATGCGCTCGACTAGTTTTGTTTTTGATGGAAAATTTTACGAGCAGGTTTTCGGTTCGCCTATGGGGTCTCCTTTGTCTCCAATTTTGTCTGATATGGTTATGGACGATTTGGAATCATATTGTTTGCGTCAATTGGATTTTGAGCCCTATTGTTATTTCAGATATGTTGATGACATTTTTTCAATTATTCCGAAATGTAAAGTGGAGGATATGCTTACGATTTTTAATAGCTTTCACACTCGACTAAGGTTTACGTTTGAATTGGAGAACAATTGTTCCTTAAGTTTTTTAGACACAAACGTTATACGAGTTAATGGCAAATTGACGACTGACTGGTTCCGTAAGCCTACGTTTTCAGGCCGTTATATAAATTTTCTTTCGAACCATCCGATGCGTTATAAAATTAGTGTGATCACAAGCCTCGTGGACAGGGCTATTTTACTCGCGGACCCTATGTTTCACGAAAAAAACATCATCTTAGTCAAACGAATTCTTCGTAACAACTGTTACCCGTCAACAGTCATAAACAAAATTATTAACAGGAGACTTAGGGCGATTAAATTTGGCGGTAATTTTGGTGCGTCTAATCGAGATAAATTTGATACACGAAATGCTATAGTGTTGCCGTATATTAGAGATTTGAGCGAAAATATTACTCGTTGCATAAACAAAAATGGAATCGGTGTATTATATACCGTTCCTAAAAAATTAGACACATTGATAAAAAGAGGAAAAGATAGTATTGACAACTTAAAAAGAACCGATGTCGTTTATAAGATCGAATGTGCGAATTGTGACTCTACATATATTGGACAAACAAAGCGACATTTAGAAACACGTATTAAGGAACATAAAAATAACATCAAAAAAGACACGACATCACACTCAGTTGTTAGTTTGCATCGGACTTGCAACGATCATGAGTTCCGCTGGGATTCTCCTGTGATTCTGCATCAAGAAAAACAAACAAGAAAAAGAGAAATAGCAGAAATGTTCTATATAAAAAACCAAAGAAAGAGCATTAATTTACAAAAAGATACGGAGAATTTCAGTGGGATTTATGATCGCGTTCTTGAAGCTATTTAATATATTATATTGTCATATGTTACATATTTATTTATTTATTTATTTATTTATTTGACTTTGTATTGACGTTTTAAAAATTGCGAAAGACACAGTACTCTGGTTTTCTATTTTCTCAACGCGTTAGTGACTAAGTTTCCTGCTAACAGTCAACATCTATTTTTCTTCGTGCTCACTTCTGTCAGTTATACATTGTTCATCAAAACAATGGTTAATTTTGTCGGGGGTTTGCTGTAAATTTGATTTATTGTATTAATCTGGTATGTAAACATATATATTTTTGTAAATTTATAATTATTTGTATGATTAAGCGCATTAAGAGTATATTTATATGTATATAATTGTTCATAGATTACTTGAAAAGGGCTGCAATGACAGCCGAAACGTTGTAATTTAACTAATAATTTTTTAAATAAATTATTGCCAGTCTGGTCGACTTTAAAATTGGAGGAGAGATTTTAAAAAAAAAATATGTTTTTTTTTTAAACAGTCTAATATATATATATATATATATATGTATTATGTATGTATGTATGTATGTATATACAGGGTGTCCTGCAACTGATGTCTACAGTGAAACTTTGTATTCTTGAGATCATTCTAAAAATAAAGATGATTTTGAAATTTTCAATATTTTCTCCATCTATAAATTTTTTAATAATAAATTTTTTAATAATAAAGAAACTTTTGAAATATGTTTATTCATGAAAAAAAAAAATATGTTTTTTTTTAAACAGTCTAATATATATATATATATATATATATATATATATTATATAATCAATATAAAATAATAATAATATACAATAAATATAATAAAAAAATTTACAATGATATTTTATAATATCCCCATGGCAATGTTTCGGTGGTTTCAGATACGATATACCGCTTGTCATCGTGTGAACTTAGAACAATTTTTGTCTCGCAAATGATGTATATATATATATATATATATATACCTATCGATTTATTTAGCTATCTGTCTGTCTATCTATCGAACTATCGATCTACCTATCGATCAACCTATCTATCTATCTATCTATCGATCTATCTGTCTCTCTGTGTTCCTGTTTCTGTCTCTCTGTCTCTTCTCTCTTTTCTACATTGCATTCTTTCATACATGCACACGTATATATAATTTTTTTAAAATAATCTGCATTACATAAATAAAAATAATTAAATTTATAATCTAAAAATCTATAAAAATCTTTTATGAATATAATTGATTATAAAGTTTAAGTGGATAATTTTTTGTAATAAATAAATGATTTATATAATTTAGTCTTATCTAACTACTGCTCTGTTTTGATAATAATAGTATTATTATATTCAATCTTCAAAATACTTTATATAAATCATTTATTTATTACAAAGGATTATTTTATAATCAATTATAATTATTATAGATAAGCTTATTATACACATACACACACACGCACACACACGCACACACACACTTACATATAACTTGTTAGCTAGAATGTGGACAAAAAAAATTTTTGCCACACTCATATATGTATATATATATATATATATATATATATATATGTATGTATGTAGATTAGGGTGTAAAAATTTTTTTGTCCACATTTTAGCTAACAAGTTATATGTGTGTGTGTGTGTGTGCGTGTGCGTGTGCGTGCGCGCGCGCGCGTGTGTGTGTGTGTGTAAAAACAGGCCTATCTTTTATAATTGATTATAAAGTAAATAATTGAATAAAAATAATTAAATTTATAATCTAAAAATATATAAAAATTGTTTATAAATATAAAGTTTTAGTGTATAATTTTTTGTAATAAATAAATGATTTATATAAAATTTTATTTTTAAAGATTGAAGAGTATTTTTGAGATTGAATAGATAATAACACTATTATCAAAACATTATTATCAAAACAGAGCAGTAGTTAGATGAGAATAAATTATATAAATCATTTATTTATTACAAAAAATTATACACTAAAACTTTATATTCATAAAAAAATTTTATATATTTTTAGATTATAAATTTAATTATTTTTATTTTGGTAATGTAGATTATTTTAAAACAATTATTATATACGTGTGCATGTATGAAAGAATGCAATGTAGAAGAGAGAAAATAGACAGAGAGATAGAAACAGATAGATCGATAGATAGATAAATAAATAGATAGACAGATAGACAGACATATAGATAGATAGATAAATAGATAAATCAATAGATAGTTCGATAGATAGACAGACAGATTGTTAAATAAATCGATATATAAGTGTATATATATTCATATACAGGGTGTCCCAAAAAGGACGGAACACTGAAAAATCTCGAAAAGTATACGTTTTACAGAAAAAAGTTTCAGACAAAAGTTGTAAAAAATCTATTAATTGATCTTATCAGTTTGACCTTGGATTGCGTTACCAAGGTTAGAATAAGATCACCTTGAATTTCTTAGATGGAATCCTATATTTTTTATTACATATTCTCGTAGCTTATTTAGAGAGCTTTCCAAAACACTAATAAAATTATTGTATAACGCCGTCTAAGGTCAAATTGATAAGATTAGTAAATAGATTTTTTTCCTACAATTTTTGTCTGAAACTTTTTTTTGTAAAACGTATACTGTTCACAAACGCGCTGCGTGAGAGAGGATCGCGCGGCACAACAGGATAAGTCACCTTTTGAATAAAAGAATTTAATTCTCAAACACACTTAATTAATTACATAATATTTGTCTCGCAAATGATGTATACCTTATGCAGCTTTGGATCTTATGCAAGATTGTTGACGCGTCATTTTAATCTCTTCATTCAAGCACTGCGTATAATCGTCAAACGTTATCGTTCTCGCGATAACGTTACTCTTGACATTTTTGACTTTTTTTGTATCTTTCTTACCATCCACTCGCAAAGCGTACATTTTTGTTCTAAACCCTACAAATTCAGTCATTATCGAGCCGTTGTTTTCATCTTTCATTAGACCTGGTACTTTTTTATTCACTAGCGGTATACCGTACGCATTGTCCGCAGCGTAATCGCTCGTATCAAATTTGCATACATCGCGCTTCATATTCTCATACACGTCTTCGCATTGAATGTGATATATAAGACTATCTGTGTCGGTGTACATTATCCGGCATTTGTCAGGATACAGCGGTGACATGTATTCGTGATGAAACTCGTATAAACACGTTTTAGAAATGTCGAGTATGCACATGCCTACACATAGATTGGTTTATAAAATTTTACTTCAAATTTACGTAATTTTACGGCAATTAAATTATTTGAAAAGATGCTTCTACTATAAAAATTTGGTTTTGCAATCATTGCCTCTACACCGTATCTCCCTTCCCAATATGTTATAAGTTTTACATCAATTCGATTACGCACATTTTCCATCATCTTACCAAATACAGCATTATTTATCAGTTTATATAAATTTTTTGATACTCTAAATCTACTTCAAGGATATAGCCTTTAGATGAATCGAGCGCAATAGATGATACATCAAAATTAGATACATCATCGACTCATCGAGAATCGGCATAAGGCAATGGTTGACACATTGCCCATCCGTACAAATTATTTACGTCAAAATACATGAAATACGATGATGGTTTCAATGGATCATACGATTGCATATACTTGTTATTAGCATGTGCATATCTGCTTGAACATTGACTTATGTAGACCACCGCGTATACTCCGTTCGATAAACATGACCATGCCAATGTCTGTTAATAATTCAAACGTAATATTTGTATGTTTTAACATGGCATCCCATGTATATTCCGGAAGGGTATAATAATACGCGGGGTCGAGTCCATAACTTTTAATACAACTATCCCGAAAATTTTCAAAAATATCTGCTAATAACAAGACATCGATTTTCAAATATAGATCGCTATATTCGTCTAGCGTTCCAAGGGAAAATCGTTTTCAGACGTTCTCGGCGTGCGCGTAATCGCTCTCGATACTGTGTCACCGATCAAGGAACTGTAGAATGAGTCACGCGGTGGTAAACGTGTATCTTGCAATTTAACTACACAATCTATATATTCATACGGAAAGACGCCCGTCCGAGTTAATAAATTGAATTTTTCAGCTATCAATGCGAGTTTTAATTGGCTTCTGCTTTTCTGCTAAGGTGTGAATCCGGCCTTAGAATCGGTTAATCTTTAAAAATTTATTGATTCTCAATTAGTTTCATTGAAGAGAACAGTTGGTTATAGTTTAATATTTTTCTAGGCACGAAAATGTTTTGCCTTGCTTGTCACATCATGGCTTATCTGCGGGTCTGCGATCTGCAGATAATTTAATATTTTAATATTTTAAATATCGTCTTACGTTCTCCGAAAGAAAGAATCGTAAAGTAAGCAGGGCCTAATACTAGAGTAAATCTCATTTAGAGAGCTGTCAACTAGCTTATCTTTAAGGCACCGCGAGTTATAGTTTAGAATTTATAGATTAGTCTGTTTGGCTCTCGCGGTTTGTACATCTTTTATTTTGACGATTTAGCTCTCTCGGATTATGTTTACTTTGCCTGTCAGATCGTATGCTTACGTGAGTTTTCTATGCGTCTGCTATATTTTAGATATCGCATTGCGTTCTCCGAAAGAAAGGATCGTGGAGACTGCAGGACGTAACAATATTTAATAATTATTTGCGCGATAATTACGGCGTTAGTTCCTTTGTCTTTCTTTTTTATTTTTATATTTAAATTTATGCAACCTGTATCTACTTATTTAATTTAATTATTTAAAACAAATATTTTGTATTGTTCTTGAATCTTTTGTATCATTATATTATTATCATATTATGTATTTAAGTTCATATCAATATTATGAAACGTATTCTTCCAAGGCAAACGATACTCTATTGTTCCTATACATAAAATCAAAACATTATTTCACTTGTGTAAGAAGCAAATAAAGCAAACTTTAAGGCATAATAACTTTTAGTCATTCAAGCAATATTCAACAGAAATCGTTATCTCACATTTCGCATCTCACTCAAAATGTTTTACATAAAATTAATTGCATCTTTTTCAAGCATTAAAGAAAGTTATTTTATTATCAATATTATTATAACTTACAACTGAATCACATTAAGAATTACATGTAACACATACATTTTTTATTTATTTTAATTTATTTCGCTGTTTCGAAGAGCACGTTTTTTCACAATTTTGGCAGATGCAGTTTTTAAATCATAAGCTAAACCTAGATAAGCAAAAAAATCAATAAAAGCTGTAGCAATATTGAGCTTATAATTTCCAAGTTCCGCCGCTTTGTAATCCCAAGGGAAAACGTGATGATAATTGTGCCAGCCTTCGCCACACGATATAAAAGAGACAACTGCATTTTCGGTGGGGCTAATTGATCTGTGATAAAATAAACATTTCTAAATAGTACCACGATATAATACAATAAACAATTTATTAATTTTGAATGATAGTATGTATATGTTTTTATTAATTTTAAATAATAGTATGTATATGTTTACATATAATAAGTTGTACAGCATATAAGTACAATATATATAAATATAATATGTACACACAAAAGTATGTACGTACTTATCATATGGTTTCACACCCCACATGTGAGCTGCGGAATTTATTGATAATATTGTGTGTAAATTTATGACACATCTAGTCATGTTAAGATGCCACGCACACCACAGATTCTCACTCCATACCCACCAAGGTATTAATGTCGGTATGATAAAGCAGCAAAATAACATCAAATATCGGTACCATCTAAAAAAAGTATAAATAAAAGAAACAAAACCATTAAAGTTAAATAAACAATATATACATATATTTTTTAAATTAAATTTGCTCCTGCAGAATAAACTATGTCCATCGTACTTTCTCTGAAAGACCACAAGGCAATCTTGTTTAAGATCACTCAAGTCGATCATAGCACCCTTGCTGATGACGTCTGGATGTTTATGAACCAAAATCCAACCAATATGCGAAAAAAAGAATCCTTTACGTGCATTATATGGATCTGCATCAGTGTCAGTAAATTTATGGTGTACTCTGTGATCCCTAACCCATCCGTAAATGTGACCCTAAAATACAACTTATTAAAAATCAAATGATGATGTACGGAGGTTATAAAGAGGAGTACGGACTCGGCATCTTTACACGTATAAAATCTGCAGCAATAAAGTCGGGAAAAATAAGGGTCGACTATTTCATCACATGCGGCGCTTTGTTGCATTGCTTGGAATTTATTTACCAATTTTATATATTAAGAGATACGGTAGTGTCTCGCGCCCTGTTACCGGAATAGCCGATACACCGTGTATCTTTACGCGAAGCGGAGAGTTGAGTCTACTATAAATTTCGAATGCTCAATAACGGCTGAAGCAATCGAGTTTATACTAAACTTAATCGATAGATTGGGTTTGAATTATATAATAAAAGTGTTTTTATTTCTGCTCTACGTACTTTGTAAGCGGAAATATTTATATGCAAAGTCTAAGTATGAAAAATTTCTTTTAAGAAACGTCTCTGTCACCGTCGTCATCATTCACGCAACAGCCAATCGCATGCGTTAAACTCTGTACAGTTTGAGCGTTCGACACAAGATTGCGCTGAAGGCGCTTCGTATGTACTGATACACGTTGACGTGCGGGGTTATATATTTGATTTGATTTCTTGACATGTACATACACACATAACAGGTATGTGTGTTTTGATATTTATTTATAATATACTATATTTTTTTATATAAGAATATCTATTTTCTTGTTACGCAATCATCCTATTATTTTTTTCATAAGATTAACAATTATATTCTTATGAAAAAATAATAGAATGATTGCGTAACAAGAAAATAGATTATATTATTATGAAAAAAATATAGTATATTACATATTATATAGTATTGAATACAACATGTATTTAAGTAAGTATATAAATGCATATTTATATTTTGATATTTGCAACTACTTTCTTGTTATGTTATCATTTTAAATTATTTCTTTTATAATAATAACTTTCTTGCTACACTTTCTTTTTTTATAAGTACATAATTATTGATGTAAAATAAGGAAACAATCTTTACCAATAATAATGATTTATATATTTATGAAAGATGTAGTACAATGGTAACGTTGCAGAAAATTATTATGAAAGAAATAGTATAAAATGATAACGTAACATAATAAAAGTAACAAATATCAAAAAGTTTATCAACACAAATATCAAATATTATTATATAAATATATATTGTATTTATGAAAGAATATGTTTGTGATATACTAAATATGTGATATGCAATACTGTACATATATGTGATTATATTATGAAAATATTTTTTCATATAATAATATCTATTTTCTTGTCACGCCATTATCCTATTATTTTTTCTAAAATATTATAAAATTAACAATTATATTCTTATGAAAAAATAATAGGATGATTGCGTAACAAGAAAATAGATTATAATAGTCTGTTATATATGTATATATATATATATATATATATATAGTAAGAAATAACCCGCTGTGGAGACACCTTTAGGTGTCAGGGCGTTTGAGGTGGTGCTTATGTAGAGTGTTGGCGAGCGAGCGCCACCGGAAGTTGACAGGACATAGAGAGACGAGCGCGGGCTGAGACAGTCAGTCTCTCTAGAGCCTTCCTTGTAATACTTACTTACTTAAGAATATACTAAGTTTACCACTAAGGTGATTACTGATTAATCCCTGCCTCATTATTTTGACCTATGTTCTTCCATGATTAGGAATCAAACGACCCTCTTACAGCCTCAGAAGTGGGATAAAATCTATCCTCTCATTCCTGGCTCTCGACGTCCGCAGTATCGCAATTATCAACGCGGAAGTACGTCGATCGTTTATGCGATTATACCGAGCTTTGTCTTTTTGCGGATACACGTGGCTCGCGGTCAGTATCGCAGACGAGGTGAATAATGAATAATCGGTTCAAGCAGTTAAGAGACTAACAAGGGAAGTTCGGCAAGTGTAAAATTCAAAAAAATCTGAAACTTTGTATAAGTTTAGAGTAGATGAACCTAATCACGAAACAATTTTTTTTAGCTGCTGATATTCGGTTTTAGGGGTGCAGCATCCCCTTAAATAAAATCGGTGTTTACGTTTTCAAGCGAATATCGCCGAAATAATGAGAAATATAAAAAAATGTTTCCAGCAAAAGTTTTATGGTTTCGAAAGCTCTTTATAATGGCATGATCATATTTTGCAAAAATGTTTAATTTTTCAAAATACCCCCACCACGTATCTTTTTTTTTCATATTTAAATTTTTCTTGCAACTAAAATTAAAGTTTATTTCACGCCAAATTCAACCATATATAATAAAGTTGCGATCCGTAAACGTGTTTTTGAGAAATAAACTGAAAACATCCTTACAGGGTATGCTGTCAATTTTATCGGCCCGCTAATTTTGGCTACGACTTCTCTTTCTCCCCTTCTCTCTGTAATTTTTCGCAATACAAGATAACGATGAAACAGATGTTCGTAATAAATCTAATCACGTAACTGATTTTTGTATATTACACATTTTATAAATAATATAGTAGTTTTTACAAAAATAAGATATTATTTATTCTATATAATTGTTACAATAATGGTATTGTTCAAAGAAGTGTTCAAAACAGAAGTATTTTTTGCACCATGCACAACGTATAAAAGCCATTTTATCACAAATGCTACATTTCGGTATATGTTTTTCTTCTTTAAAATAACAGTAATTGATTGGATTTTCAAACTTTTCAGGCCGTGTTGATAAATAGCCACTTTTATACCAACTATATTCAAATAAATTTCGAAATCTTGGAGAAGAAAGTTGATTGTGTGCCAAAGACTGTAATTTTATAATGTTATTGCGTAAATGTAAATTTATATCGTAATTATTTAAAATAACATTATCAGAGAAGCTTCGAATAAAATTTTTCCAAATTCTAAAGCCAAAAACATCTAAAGGTTGTATAGAACTTGTACCAAAAGACAAACAAGTAAATATTTTAACAATACCAAAAAAAACAACTGCTTTTATACAACCTTTAGATGTTTGAATTAAAATTGACAGCATACCCTGTAAGGATGTTTTCAGTTTATTTCTCAAAAACACGTTTACGGATCGCAACTTTATTATATATGGTTGAATTTGGCGTGAAATAAACTTTAATTTTAATTTTAGTTGCAAGAAAAATTTAAATATTAAAAAAAAAAGATACGTGGTGGGGGTATTTTGAAAAATTAAACATTTTTGCAAAATATGATCATGCCATTATAAAGAGCTTTCGAAACCATAAAACTTTTGCTGGAAACATTTTTTTATATTTCTCATTATTTCGGCGATATTCGCTTGAAAACGTAAACACCGATTTTATTTAAGGGGATGCTGCACCCCTAAAACCGAATATCAGCAGCTAAAAAAAATTGTTTCGTGATTAGGTTCATCTACTCTAAACTTATACAAAGTTTCAGATTTTTTTGAATTTTACACTTGCCGAACTTCCCTTGTAAGTCTAAGACTTGTGAAGAAACAAGGAAGTGCTTTGTTCGGTCGCCATATCGAGTATCGAATCCGTGCGGTTTCTGGACAAAATCACGCGACTCTCGTCGCCATATTAGCGCCCGAGTGACTCGTTGAAGCGATCATTCTCGCTCTCTCAGAAGAGATATAGTCCTTTCTATCGCGGAAAAGTGCGTGTTGACATTAAATTTTTTTATTACTACAAAAGTTGTTCTTGGCGTGCCGTTATCGTGTATATACTACGTGGCATTACGCTAGACAATTTTTACGCGTTGGATGTTTTCTAGTCTATTCATCGTACTTTGTGCGTGTCGGCATCATTTGAGCGTTGTTTTCGAAGAATATGAGAGTAAACATTAATTTTTTTTCTTTTCTCGAAATTTTGTTCTTGGCGTGCCGTTATCGGGTATATACTACGTGGCATTACGCTAGACAATTTTACGCGTTGGATGTTTTCTCACCAATTTATCGTACCTTGTGCGTGTCGGCACTGAATTGGCATCCATTAAACGTCGTTCCAGAAGAAAAAATAATAAATACTTAATAAAACAAATCGTGCATTGCAAAAACTTCTTACCAAGTAACAGGTGTTGATGTTGATATTTTCCTTTTATGTTCGAACGTAACAATAACATAATTAGATAATCAGATAAGAAATATACGTCGGCTCTCAATATTATTAATAATATAAAAAAAATAAGGCGGGGAAAAAAAATAGGTCCCAAAAAAAACGGAAGCGAGAAATCGAAAACCCCGTCTTTTTACTTTCCGGGCGATGCTTTACCAACTACTATTCAGGGCCTTTCATCCTATATTTTTTATTTGCCTTTTTTTAAAATGTTATTTAAAAACCCCCATTTTTAGGCCCCGGGGGGTAAATAAAATTTAGAAAAAGAAATATTTTTCGGCTCTCCAAAATTATTAATAATAATAATCATGAAAATTTTAAATCGGCCAATAGAGCTCAAGGCAAAAAAATTTAAATTTTTCGAAAAAATGTTTTTTTTTCTTTGGGTTTTAGATTACTAAAGTTCCCAAAATAAATTAATCTTGAAATTCATTGGAGAAAAAAAGGCGGGGAAAATATGGTCCGAAAAAATTGCTGAAAAGGGAATCGAACCCACGTTTTAATTTTTTCCCGGGGGATGCTCTTACCAACTTTTTTCGCCTATTTTTTTCCCTAGTAAAGGGGCAAAATTAATTTATATAGGAAAAATTATAATCTCAAACCAAGAGATACAGTTCCGAAGAATTTAATTTTTTGCCCCTTGGGTTTTATTGGGGGTTTAAAAACATTATTTTTTTTAATTAGAAAATGTTGAGAAAAAACGCCTTAAAAGGTTATACGAACAAGCGCTAAAAAAGAAAAAAAAGGGCCCAAAAGCGATTTTCCCCGTACCAATACTCGAGAAAATGTATGGGTTTCCATCATGGGATTTTTTCGAGCTTTTTAATGCAAAAAGAAGGCCGGGGGTCAGATCGAAAGGGTAAAAAACGTTTAAAAAAAGGCAGGCACAGCAAGAGCAGCCTTGCCTTCAAACCCGGGAAACTTTGGGCAACAAATCACTACAGTCAGTTCAAATGAAAATTTCCTTTCCCCTATATTGTCATTATGGTGGGGAAAAAATTAAACAGCAACAAGACCCCCTCAACAATCAAGAGACAATGAAACCCGTTATTAGAAGCATTTTCTCTCGGGGGAAAAGGGAATAGCGGCCCGGGTCAAAACAGCTTCTAGTCTCGGGGGGGAAGCCTAGAAGACAATTTCAGTCCCCAAAAAGTAACCCGCAGCAACCTTTCCCTGGCTACACTTCACCGAACCCCAAACCGTTAAACTTTTGTCGTGCAAGGGTCCCGGGTTTTTGTGGAAACTGAGGGGCGAGAAGTAAAAAATGTGGATACAGGGAAAAAAAAAGGTCTTGCCCAAAACTATGGGATCTCATCAAAAAATAAAAATTCCTCGCAGCCAAAAAAAAAAGCTCAAAAAAAAAGGGTGCCCTGATATGGGCACAAATACCCGGCCCCAAATATAGAATCAGGGCGGGGTTTTAAAAACAGCATTTAAGGGGGTTTAAAAAAAAAAAACCTTTTTTCCCTGGGTTTTTCAAAAAAAAAGAGATTGGTGTGGGGAAATTTAAAAGGAATATTTCAGAATTCCCAAAAGACAAAATTGCATTTATGCAGAGATGAATTTTTTCCCAAAAAGGACGCTTTTATTTACAATTTAAAAAAAGGAAAAATTAGCCCCGAAAAAGGGGGGGCGCCGGCCCCTTGAGCGGGAAACAAGGAATTTTTTTAAGAACCCCCTTTTCGCCAAAATCCCCTTTTTCCCCTGGGAAAAGACCCAAAATTCAAGCCCCAAGGGGAAAAAAGAGAATTTTTCCCCGGAAACCCCAAATTTTAAAGAATAAGGGGAAAAAGCAAACCCCAAAAAAAAGCTTTAAAAGGAACTTTGGGTTTTTTGAAAAAACAAGGGTATTTCGGCGGGACACCAAATTTAAAGGGAAAAAAAATTAAAGGAAAAGGAGCGGGCAAAATCGGCGCGGCCGGTTACCAGTTTTAAAGCGGAAAAACGTCAGTGGGGAAAAAAACCCGTGGGGGGTGGAAGGGCTTTTTTAAAACCCGGGGAAAGCTCGGCCCCCCAAAATGGCGGCCGGGGGGGTTTCGGAAGGAACACCCGGGAAACCCGGGGGGTCCTTACAAGGGGGCCGTTTTGGGCCGGGTAAAATTTGGGAAAAAAATTACCAATTAACGGAAAATTGGCCCTTTTACGGAACGGGGCCCGGGGAGAAAACGGTCGGTAGAGAAACCCTTTAAAATTTGGGAAGGGGGTTTTTAAAACCCGGCCCCCAAACAAAATTAGGGGGGTTTTAAAACCCGGGGGAAAAGTGGCCCCACGAAAGAAAGGCGGCCGGGGGGGCCAGGAATAACCAAAAAACCCCCTTAAAAAAAAACCCGTCCCTTAAACGGAAAAAAAAGGTAAACCCCCCCTTCAAAAGAGAAGGGAGGGGGGCCTGATTGGGGTTATTAGGGGGCCCTTTATAATTTAGGGGGAACCTGGGAAAAGGGAACTCCCCTTTTATGGTGGACCCCCCTTTAAAAACAACTTAGGGTTTTATACTTTAAAAAACATTTTGAAAATTCCCCAAAAATTTAAGAACCCGGGGGATAATTGGGGAAAGGGTTTTTTTAAAAACATTTTTTCCAATTATTGAGGAACGTTTTGGCTTTTGGTTGAAAGACCAGGGGTCGGGGGGAAAATTTTAAAGCCAATTTTAGGGGGAGGAAAAATTAAAACGGGGTTAAAACCCCTTACCCGGTGGGGGGGCGGGGCCCAGTTGGGGGGAAAAAAAGGTTTTTCCGGGGCTTTGGGGTTGTCCTTTGGGGCCCCTGGTGGGCCCAAAAGGGAGACAAATTTCTTGTTTTCCATATGTTCCGTTTATCCCGGGCCCGGGGGGGGTTTTTACGGGATCTTGCCTTCCGATTTGGGGAACAAAATTTAAAATTCACGGGGGGGGGCCTTCCTTTTCGGGGATTCGGCACCCGGGGGGCGGGGAATTTGGGGAAACCCTTTTGATTTTCCCTTCGGGTTCCCACGATGCCTTTCCAAAAAAAAATTCCCCGGGCTCCCCTGGACCATTTTAACCCGGCTCGGGGGGGGGCCAAACCCAGTTTTCCAAAAAATTGTTTTTATCTTTTGGGTTTCTCGTTTGGTTTTAGTGAGGGATTTAAAGGGGCCCCCTTTTTTTTTTTTGGAGAGGACCAAAAAATTTTTTGTTTGGGGAAAGGGGTTTTTAAAGGCGGGCCCTAAATCCCCCTTCGGGAAAAAATTTTAAAAAACCGGGCCTTAAAAGGTTTCCGGTAAATTTTCCCCAAAATTTTTAAAAAACCAAAAATGGTTATTTTTTTTTTTTAAAAAAACATTTCCCAATTTGAAACCCTTAAACCCCGGGGGGTAACCTTTGGGGGCCGGGCCAGGGCGCGGGTTAAAATTTCCAACCCCAAAAACGGGAGTCGGAAATTTGGTTTTAGGCCAAATTCGGGGGGAATTTTTTTCCGAACTCAAATGGCCCCCAAAAACCTTTGAATTAAACCGGTTTTTGGGAAACGGGGTTTTTTCATTCCGGCCCAAATTGTCCCCCTTGCTTTAAATCTTAAACAGTTGATTTAAGGGGCCCAACCGGGGATTTAAACCCTTTCCAACCCCCTTTCGAATCACGGAAAATGGGGCAAAGCGTTGGCTTTTGTTGCCGGGCAATCGTGGGTCCCGGGGAATTTAGTCCCGGCCAACAAAACCCGGGTTATCCCCTGGAAAATTCTTTCCTGTGGAAAATTTAAAAGGGAATGGGGCGGGAAGTTTTGGCTTCGCCTTTCCCCAGGGAAAAGGTTTAATTCGGTTTGGGCCCTCCAACCGGGGGAGCGGTTATGGGACACGAAACGCCTGCAGCATTGCCCGGCTGATGTTCGCCGGGCGCGGCTTTCCGACCGTTCGTCGGGACGATGGGACCCTTGTTACAAGTTTTAAAGTAATAATTTAAGAGATAACACCACTGTAACGGCCTAAAAAAGGCGTTTTTTTGACCATTTTTTTTAATGGAAAAAAGGAAATAGACTAATTATATTTGGGGAAATTAATAAGCGTGTATTTAAGTATACAATAAAAAATTTTCAGTAAAAAATTTTACAAAATAGCGGCACTAAAGCCATTCTCCCGAGGCATGTTGAATTTTAGACGCTCTGCGGCACGCAGTGTAGTTGACGTAAATTTGAATTTGGAACAAAAAAAATCATTTAATTTACATGATTTTAGCTAGAAAAATACGTAGGGGAATTTAGAAATATTGTTTTTTAGCTTCAGTAGCTAACAGAATGTTAACATGACAGGTGAAAATTTCACGTTTCCGTTTCGGATTAATGTAATTGCGGAATAAGAATAACACTTGAAAAGGGCCGCCACAATGTTGGTCGAAACGTAGTGTTCATTTACTTTTAATAAAAAAATTAGCTTGTTTTTGGTCAAAGTAATTTGTCTCAGTATTATTTTTAAATTGCCACTGGCGATCAACATTTATTTATGAATATTGTATTTTGTGTGATTGGCGAATATTTGAATAATTTTGTTCAATTTTCGACCAAAAACGGAACAGTTATTTATTAATAAATAATTTTTAAATCAACTTATCGAAAATTCCCTACATATTTCTCTTCAAAATGTTTTTTTGAAGATATGGTGAAAAATTCGAATGAAAAGTATGAAAATTGTTTGAGTTATGCTGCGTGCCAATTTCAAAAATTGTATTTCGAGAAAAACGCGTTGATAGTTTTAAAATATTATAGACATGAAAAAATGAAGAATTCTACTTTTAAAAAGTTTTTACCATTAATCTGCAATCCCAGGACCATAAAGCTACCCTTCTACGTTGGAATATTCCTCCTCAATCTCTTTCCTCGACAACAACAAATAAGTCATTAGGCAATATCTTCTCAACAGGTATCCAACCGACGCAGGTAGTCGTTTCGAAGTAGTCCGGCGCGCTCAGTAAAAAGCTCGCAATTTCAAGGAAAAATTTTTTTAAGTATTAAACTTTTTTCCCCATATTCTCCAAGATTCAAAGGATTTTTTAAGCAAAAAAAATTATCGATTATTTGAAAATTTTACAGTGGTGTTACTCCTTAATTTTAATATTATTAGGATATTATTTAACTGTGTTGTTTAAAATTATAAAAGCCTTGCGAGAATGCTAAAGCAAGGTCACAAATATATGCGCCGCCGAGTTGTTATTCCGCATATTTTCGATTCCGAGCGCGAGAAGTTGACAAAAACGCGCCTTTGTCTCGAGCCTTCGAGCCTCGCTAGCGAATCATGTTTTGGCACGCGCGTACCACGCGTCCAAGCGAAGGATCGATCGGCTGCCGTTGCCGTCGATCCTGCGTATTTTGAAGAGAGGTCGGCCCGAAGAGCTCGGTGGAGTTTTTCGCGAGCAAAGCCTAGATAGCGAATCAAGTTTACTTTCACTTTAATTATTTTGAATAAAGTCACCCATTTAACAAACCACGAGTAATTTATCCAGATCACATCCTTCCTAATCCGTACAAACAGTCGAACCAGTAATCAAATAAATGTTTTCCGTTCTGTGAGAAAAAAAATTAATTGAAGGTTTCTGCACAGAATTGAATGGTCCTTTGAGCCGGATACTAGCAACTGAAAGACAGCGCAATGTATGGATTGATTTTTTTGTGTGACTCTCAAGAAGTGTGAAAGAAAAGGTCGTTATCAAATTCGTTGTCGCGTTCGCTCTAATCGCTCTCTAAAGTAGAATCGGGCAGACCCCGTTTCGCGTAGTGCGAGAAAAGTCTATCAACACGCGAAACGTGAAAGTGAGCTTCGCGTCGTAAAAGCAAGTGCAGTCAATCATTCGCTGTGCTGTGCGACAAGAAACGATAGTGCAATTTTGTATAACGCTGTTCTTCGCGAGTCGACAAGCGGTCGGCCGCGAATTCATTGCCGTCGGCTCCGCTGTCGCGCGCCCAGGAGCGTTACTACAGTGTGATTCAAAACTGTTACTCGTCTATGACGAGATCGTTCGCGAGTTCATTGCTGTCGATGCTACCATTACGCGTCTCGGCTAGTGTTGTGCAGTCTAAAGGAGAAATTCTCTTCGCGGTCGACGAGGACGTCTGCGCTCAAGCTGCCGTCGGAACTGCTCAAACTCCTCGGCTTACTGTGATCTCCAAAGACTGTTTCTTCGCGTGTTGCGACAAAAGGTCGCTCGCGAAATCTATACCGCCGGCTCGGTAATCCCGCGTCTCGGCATAATTAGTGCAGTCCATAACGAGACATTATATTTTCGCGTTTCGACACACGGTTGTGCGCGAATAAGTTCCCGTCGGTTTGGTAATCCCGCGCCTCGGTATACTTAGTGCGGTTTCTGAGGACAAATATATGTCTCTCGCGTTTTGATACGACATCGTTCGCGAATAAAACACCGTCGGCGTAATTGCTCGCACAATGCGTTGAATAAGTTTTCGTCGCGAACTCAAGTTCCGACGGCGCAGCTATACGCGTCTAGGAAAAACCGTGCCGCTCATTCTGTGACATTTTTTTTTGTCAACAATTTTAACTCGCGGTTATAATGGCCGAGTTAAAGGTTTTACTCGCCGAGTAGAGCGAGACAATCGACACGTTGCAAAGAGTCATCGTGAATTTTAAGAAGTTAGCAAAGGCTAATATCACATTGCCCAAGACGCAAGGGCGTCTCACAAATCTGAAATCACTTTGGGTTTCCTGCCGTGGACTTTATGCCAGGATACAGCTCGTGGCTACCCCGGAGGATCGAAAAACTCTGCCGTACTTCCTCAATTCAATCAAACCCGTTGCTCCAACAAAACGTACTATCCTTTCGTTCGTAGCGAAATTGTATGACCCGCTCGGTTGGGCCGCTCCCGTCGTAATTACCGCGAAGATTCTTTTGCAAGAGCTGTGGCTTTCGCGATGCAATTGGGATACGCGCATTCCCGACGAGTTAGAACAACGATGGCATGACTTTGTCTCAGATTTTAATACAATAAATTAGAGAAAATTAGAATTAAGCGATGGACGGGTCAAAATCCAGACAATATAGCGATTTAAATCCACGAATTTGCCGACGCGTCAAATCGAGCGTATGCCGCGGTAGTATATATTCGCGTCTTTCATTCATTGTCGGATTTTACAATTAGTTTGATCGTTGCAAAAACAAAGGTCGCTCCAGTAAAAATCGTGAGCATTCCGCGACTCGAGTTAACCGCCGCCGTGCTGTTAAGTCGCCTAATAAAGTAAACGATTAATTTGTTAAACTTAATAAAAACTCCAATCTATTGCTGGACGGATTCAACAATCGCGCTGGCATGGCTACGCCAGCATCTCTCTAAGTGGACCACGTACGTGGCCAATAGGATATCGGAGGTACAAAATAATTTGCCTTCTGCAAGATGGTATCACGTGCCGTCGAGAGACAATCCCGCGGATTGTGCGTCTCGAGGCTTATCCGCGTCCAAATTAATATCACATCTTCTGTGGTGGACCGAACTACCCTGGCTTCGAGAGCCTTCCACGTCCTGGCCGATCCATGAAGTTACTGCTCCACTCTCCATGAATGCAGTATAAAGGATATCTAGCGAGCAACGAAAACCCACCGTCCTTCACGTTGAAGGGTCAGACGAGTGGGATTTGCTCTATAAATTCTCGAGTTGGACAAAGCTGATAAGAGTAACTGCTTACGTGTGTAGATTTCTCGCGTTAATTGATAAGAAAAGGAAAGTTAATTTCAAATCAACCTCGTCGCTGAGTGTCAACAAGCTTAATAAAGCGGAATTATTTTGGCTGTCGTACGTACAAAAGAAGGCTTTTGAATCCGAAATCAAAGCACTAAAGAAAAGCAACGCAGTTTCGAAGAAAAGTTCACTTAGAACTTTAACTCCATTTGTTGGCGAAGATGCAGTACTTCGCTTTGGCGGGCGGTTGAAAAATGCTGCTCTCACATACGAAGAGCAACATCCTATTTTAGTACCGCGAGGACAAGTCTCGTACCTTTTAATCGCTCAGGCTCACAAACACACTCTCCACGGTGGAGTTCAATTAGTGTTGCGTACATTCCGACAAAGATATTGGTTGCTAGGAGGTCGAAATTTAGTGAAAAATCATATAATGCAATGCGTGTATACGTTATTCAGCTAGAGTATCGAGTCAGCTGATGGGGGATTTGCCTTCTCCTCGCATGCAACCGTCGTCACCGTTTACGCATACGGGTGTGGACTACGTTGGTCCTTTTTTTATTACGCCTTTCGTTGGAAGAGGACAAAAGACACGAAAAGGTTATTACGTGGTTCTATTCGTTTGTCTCGTTATCAAGGCGATCCACGTGGAGCTAGTGGAGGATTGCTTCAGTGCTGGATTTCTTGCGTCCTTTCGGCGATTCACGAGCCGACGAGGCTTACCGTGTAAGTTATACTCTAACGGAACTAACTTTCACGGCGCTAAAAAGGAATTAAACAGCGAATTTGAGGCGCTCATGAAAGATTCGTCTCTACACGACGTTCTTGCTAACGATAAAATTGAGTGGCATTTTATCCCGTCCGCAGCTCCTCATTTCGAAGGACTTTGGGAGGCGGGCGTGAAAAACCTCAAATCGCATCTAAAGCGGATAGCCGGTTCGCGTACCCTGTCGCAGGCTGAATTCGCTACGCTCCTATGCCAGATAGAGGCATGTTTGAACTCCCGACCGATTGCGGCTCTTAGCGACGACCCGAGCGATCTGTCCGCGTTCACTCCGAGTCATTTTTTAATAGGCCGACCGATCGTTGCGGCTCTTAGCGACGACCCGAGCGATCTGTCCGCGTTCACTCCGGGTCATTTTTTAATAGGCCGACCGATCGTTGCGATACCGGAGGAATCAATACTCGCGATAAATACGAATCGACTTTCGAGATGGCAGTTCGTTCATTCGATGGTGGAACAACTCTGGCGTGCTTGGTCGCAAGACTACTTACATTCGCTGCAACAGCGATATAAGTGGTCAGAAAGATCGCCTTGTTTTCGCGTTGGCGAGCTCACGTTGTTAAAAAATCCTTTGCTCCCTCCGAGCAAATGGGAACTCGCGCGAGTCACTCGGGTCCATCCCGGATCCGACGGACTCGTTCGAGTAGTTACCGTGAGAATCGCGTTGTTCAATATTGAAACGACCAATCACGCTACTGTGTAGACTGTCAGTTCAGTGCGATAATTAAGAAAAACATTGTCATATAAAGGACTTTGTGACTTGTGATGTATTCAGTGCTTATATTTATATTGTTCCGTAAGTCGTCCTTATAATTTAGAAATATTTTGAGTTTATTTTGTATAAATGTTCGCTCTCTTAGCTCTCGCTTTATTGTTCCTATATCAGCACCGATTGTATTTGTACTTTACTTGTAGAGCGGTAAAAATATTTTCGCATTTGTTCGCATGTAAGGCGGGCGATATGTTTAAAATTATAAAAGCCTTGCGAGAATGCTAAAGCAAGGTCACAAATATATTCGCCGCCGAGTTGTTATTCCGCGTATTTTCAATTCCGAGCACGAGAAGTTGACAAAAACGCGCCTTTGTCTCGAGCCTTCGAGCCTCGCTAGCGAATCACGTTTCGGCACGCGCGTGCCACGCGTCCAAGCGAAGGATCGATCGGCTGTCGTTGCCGTCGATCCTGCGTATTTTGAAGAGAGGTCGGCCCGAAGAGCTCGGTGGAGAACGATCATCTCAAGAGCTCGGTGGAGTTTTTCGCGAGCAAAGCCTAGATAGCAAATCAAGTTTACTTTCACTTTAATTATTTTGAATAAAGTCACCCATTTAACAAACCACGAGTAATTTATCCAGATCACATCCTTCCTAATTCGTACAAACAGTCGAACCAGTAATCAAATAAATGTTTTCCGTTCTGTGAGAAAAAAAATTAATCGAAGGTTTTTGCACAGAATTGAATGTGTAGTAGAAATAATAACGAGAGCGATGATCGAGCGAGAAAGGAATGTGAAAGTCGAAGAGAATAATAAGCGAACAATACGTGTTTACGCGAGACGTAGGAAAACGAGAGCCTGCGAGAAAGTAGGGGAAAAAGTTCTAAGTACGGACAACGAAAATGGGGAGTCTTCCTCGAGCCATCGCCGAAGTAAGATTGACTAAAAATATTAAACTACGAAATATATTATTGGACTCATTAAAATCTGATCTTTCTTGCTCCTTTTAGTCATCCTTTATCACTTTATTCTTACAATAGCGTCCCAAGTTTTTTAACTAAAATTTTTTATTTTTACTAGTTCATCATACGACTATATAGATTTGCAATTTGAATTTTCCATTGGTACAAGTGTCTATTTATACTTGGCGCAATTTTTTTCTTTTTTAATATTATTACTTTTGTAGTACGATTCTACATGGGTTTGCAATGGTTAAATTTTCATAGGATTCTACATGGGTTTGCAATAATTAATTTTTATAGGATTCTACATGGGTTTGCAATGATTAATTTTTCATAGGATTCTACATGGGTTTGCATGCGTAAATTTTCACTACTGGTAAGCCCATACTAAGCGCCTTTTTTATTTTTTTACAGATAAGTTTTTAGAGTTTTTCTGTTCGAATTCAGAGGCCGAGTTCGTACTTTTCCTACAACCTTCATAGATTGTTTATTGCGCTTTAAAAGAAACAAAATGTAAAACTTTAATCAATAGCCCATATACATAAGTGTGAGTCCTTTACTATACTTAAATATGAAAGAAAAAAAGTTAAATTAAAACTTACTTGATACGAAATAGTCTGGAAAATCATAAGAATAAGTTTCATCGGCCACTTTGCCTTATAAGACCGATGAGACCATAATCTATGAACGCCAGCAGTGGATCCTATATTTGAAAATATACCAACAGCGAAGACTGTAAATTTTCATTTAATCATATTAAACATAAAATAAGCACGAAAGTCGAATGTTGGCACATTAGTTTCGATGAAATTAAATTCATCGATGGTGTGCTCAAGGCACTTTTTCGTTGATATGATACCACAAAAATAACTCTTAAATTGAGAATTGAACATTTTGATCAATTTACTTTTGAGAAATTTATCAAATTATTAATCCCCTATATTAATATGTATATATTATATGGAATTCTTATAAAGTTTATTAATTCAAAATAAACGTTTGCTAATAATTTACTATATTATTTCTATTAATGTGTGTAGTTATAAATATATTATGGAATAATAGGTTAAATAAATGAAATACGTACACCAGATGAAAGTCCAAAGTTTAATAGGATAAAAAATGGTTAAATATATTCCATAAAGGGCAGTAAAATGAATATATATGACAATAATAACATTTGCCCAAATAATTTGCCATTCAATCTTATGTGGTTTTTTCACCAGTACTTCATCATTTACAATCTTTTCAAATTTCATTATAAAATTTTTTAAATGTAATTGGATGTTAAACTGTAAAAAAATATATATTTACAATTTGTAATAATAAAGTATAAACTATATTGTATACATATGTTACACAATACGAGTATTATGCACTTATAATAAGAACCCAGACAGCAAAACATATGCATTCTGTACTCATATTGTATTCATATTCTTACAAACATAATGACAAAAATTGACAGAGATGCAGGCTCATATGCTATTCAAAACACGGTCATATTTATTTTTAAAATTTTGCAAAAAATGTCAATATGAGTACATAAATAATGCTCAAATTAATATTTGAGCTCACATTTTTCGTCAAATGTATGTAACTTGTGCTTATAATATCTCATTATAATATGATTACAAGATATACAACACATTTCAATCAAAACCAGAAGATCATGTCAATGCAATCTGATAATCAGGCATTGCTATCCGGGAATATAAAATATTATAATTTTGTCACATAATTTTACTGCCATTAATAATTCTGCAGTTATTATTTCATTTCTTTTCAAGATTATGCAATGCCTATTTAATATATAAAAAGGTACACGTATTTTTTTATACGTGCCCAATCGAAGATTTAGGGGGTGATTCACCTTTATGAAAAGATAAATTTTTTCTTTTCCAAGAGAATAATATCATCTAAACACAAAAAGAGATATAAAAAAATGTTTGAAACAAAAGTAACTCGGGTTTTTATGCACTTTATGCCTGTGCACTCCCAATTTTAAAAAATTAAAATTTTTTCGAAATCTTTCCCCGTCCAAGTATGAAAATTTATATATTTTTGTTATTAGCAAATTGTAGAAAATTTTATAACAAATTCTATGATATGGTACAAAATTGCCATACATTTTTTTTCGGAAAATAAATTTTGTTAAAAATGTGATACAAACACACATACCTCCCTTTATAAGAAACGCTCAACTGGAAGAAGTATCATAAGTGTTCGGCCAATTTAGTTTTCTTTATAATTTCTAAATAATTTAGTTTTCTTTATAAAAGAAAAAATTCATTTTTTCATAAGGGTGAATCACTCCCTAAACTTTCGATTAGGCAGGTATAAAAAAAATACGTGTACCTTAAATTTGTATACTTTATAACATATTTCAAGGAAAATCAAATCGGTGTCGGACTCTTGTGATGGTTCCCTTGTTAGTCTAATCTATGGGTTTTAAAATTTGTCGACCTATGTAATTAATCCATTGTAAATCTGAATTAAAATACACTAATCAAAAAAATTAGAGGAATGCTTAAATTTTCCTTAAAAAATAGTTAAAATTCAATCAGCTGTAACTTCGTTAAAAATAAACGAAATTCAAATTTTAAAAAAAGGTTTTATGTTTTAAATCTCTACTTTATATAAATAAACTTCCAATTTTTTAAAATTTCTGTTAGTTTGATAATTTTTACACGCAGAAAACTACGACTTGGACAAAATTAGAAATTTTCTGCCTACTTTGCCGACCTACAACGTGTGTAAAAAAAATTACAAAGTTTTTGAAGTCTTTGGTGTTAAAGCTTGAAGTTTTCTTAACAACATTGTTTTTTTAAAAATCTTTTTGCAACATCTGTTGCAAAAGTTCGATTTTCGATTGCTGTTTAGCGTGGAAAATGGCTTATTTCTCAACGATTCAATGTATGTCTTACTTTATCATACTAGTGCGAGAAAAGCATCTTTATGATTTACTTTACCGCACTAGTGCGGTAATATGAGTTACTTTTTCGCACTAGTGCGTAAAAAACCTTGTTTTTGTTTTACCATTTCTCGACTGACATAACAAACTTGAACGTAACAAAATTCATGCGAGACAAAACGTCAATTCGTTATAACCTTCATTATTCAAGAAGGATAAAATAGATAAAAGAAACGAGTGTTCACAAGACTATCTACGCCTCTAGAACTTATAGAAGCAGCTGAATCTGTCACAAAGATTTTATTACCGAAAAATTGAGAGATAAATACATTACATTTCATATTAATAATTGTCCAAATCTCACATTTCATTTTGGCGATAAAGGATCGGCAGGCGATCCAGACAAACTTCGAATTGATGTTGGAGGCCTCATGCGGTGACAACGCGAAACTCCGGTTTCAGTGTTGCCAACGCTGAGAAACCAATTCTCGGGTTTTATGTAATGGTGTATGTCCATACAGCCTTCGGCTTATGCGACAACTTCATGCGCAACGTAATTCGTTGTTTTCTGCACTTGCCATATAAGATACTATTTGATGAGTTTTAATTACTGAGTTATCGCTAATTAAATAAAAAATGAGCATGACTTTAATTGTTTATAACTTTGCTGAAAATCATTGTACCACAATTTAAAAAAAACAATGATTAAAGCTGAGACTTTGCTCTATCGATTGGAATAATTGTCAAAATTTTTGCGGAAATATGTAGTAGACTAGTTACAAATGAATGAAAATAACAAAAATTATAGATTTTTTCTATCTTTATTTTGACCTAAAAAGCAATTGTACAGTACAACAACAAAATTTGTTTTTCACGTTTTTTTCAACTTTGGAGTACCCTGAATATGACAAAAATCGGCGAATGGCTATAAAATTTTTTTCATGGTGGCCACTATGTTCTTATGGTTAAAAAGTTGTAAAATTGCTTAAGGGGATGCCGGAGGTCTACTTTTACCGGCCGAACAATTATATTTTTCCAACACCAAGAAGTTTTTATTGCGTTAATAGAATAACAAATGCTTTTCCACGATTAAAGTTAATACAATAATAAAG